>NC_133663.1:118959695-118994146 GCF_037893015.1 Macrotis lagotis | reverse complement strand
AAAAAATGTAATTCACTTCTGTATGCAACTCCTGAGGTTTTGTACTAGGCAAGTCTACTCTGATTACCTTTATGCCTAGCTCTTAATTATACTCAATTGTATGGTCATTCCACATTGCTTAATTGATTTAATGGTACTGGATTAGGACTAATGCATATAAGAAACATCTTGAATATAAGAAAATCAAAAAAGCCAAAATTTATGCTACTGATGAATACCATAGAGCTAAAGATGTCAAATGATGAAAATAGACCATTGTTCCAAGATGGCTTATATGCTAATGCTTTCAAATACCTATTAAATGATCAGCATATGGTCTTGTTTTATTTCTAACAGTATATTGATTTCCTCTCTATAATTTCTATGACTAACTGATGGGTGCTATTGTTAATCATTCATTCAGTCAGTCAACATTTATTGGATACTTCCCATGTATTAGGTGCCATTGGGTATACAAATTAAGCATGTGTTACTGAAATATCTTAATCAACTCAAGGAAAGAAAATACAATATTTGTAATAATTAAACAGAAATGCATAATTATCTGGCTCATTAAAAAATCAACATATTCAATTGAATATCCTGGCAGAATTATTTAGAAAGACCCATTATTTTATCCTCTTCTACCTCAGAGTCTACATTATGCAAATAAAGATCATTGTAAAAGAGACTGGAAATAGATTTATATGATGCCCTGATAGTGATTAATTCAGTTTTTGATGCAAGGTAGGAATTTCATAAATATCAGTTAACATGATAATAATAAATCATGTTATTTGTTCCTGGGAGCAAACCATAAGAATATTTGTTTACTTTTGAATATATCTACAACAAGCATGGTGGCTGATGAAGGCCTTAGCGTCAGGAGGACAAGAGTCTGAATCTGGCCTCAGACACTAGACACTAGTAGCTATATGACATTGGGCAAGTCACTTAACCCTGATTGCCCACATCCAGGGCTATCTCCAGCCTTTCTGATTTATATTTGGCCACTGGATCCAGATCACTTTGGAGAAGAAAGTGAGCCTGGTGACTTATCACTCCTCCCTCTCACTCAAATCCAACTCATGTGCTTTTCATGGCATCATCTTCCTGATGTCATGATCTTCTTCAAAAATGAGGGACATAGGGTGGCTAGGTTGTGCAGTGGATAGAGCACCGGCCCTGGAGTCAAGAGTACCTGAATTCAAATCCGGCCTCAGATACTTAATAATTACCTAGCTGTGTAGCCTTTGTAAGTCACTTAACTGCATTGTCTTCCAAAAAACCTAAAAAAAGGAATGAGGAACAAAAATCATCATCATCATTTACATCAAAAATAATGTTTCTTTCTTATGTTACTTAAGCATCATGCAAATGTTTTTTACAATGAATTTCCTGCCAAAGTCTGTAACCTTTTTTTCTTCAAAACACACCTGTTTTCTAAGATTTACAATGTTTTTAGAACAAAATTCTTTTAATAGATAAAAATAACCTTGAAAGTTCATTTATGAAACATCTTGTTTTTAGGTCAAACTGCATTTAAATCAGACCAAAGACTTTCCACTATTAAACATTGTCAGAGATATTTCAATAGTCTGTTTTTATGTATATATATATATATATATATATATATATATATATAGTCTATAAAATAAGCATTTCTATACATTTGCACATATATATATATATATATATATATATATTATTTTTATATAAAAGAATGTGAAAAATGCTCATCTAGTCCTGCATTGTTTAGTAGTATTCCTCTTTGAAGGTGGTGGAAGGCCTCTATAGCACCTCAACATACTTTACAACCCTATAATTCTTTTGTGTTGTTTCTGAACTAAATAAAAAAGCCAGGTTTCCTCTGACCTTGACTGTCTGTCACTTTCTCTTATCATCTCCTTTCTTTTGCCTGTCTTAAGCAATTATATGAAAGTTGAAAGTAAAGGAAGGATAAAACTTAAATACTGGCTTATTTTGTTTAAGTGAGTATTAAGTTGGGCTAACAGATAGCACTGTAACAATGTGTATAACAAGATTGCATTTTCTCTTCCTGGAAAATCTTATCATAACCATTCTTGCTATCTCTTCCTTCTTCCATTCTTTTACATTTTCTAGTGTATATATATAGAATGCCTATCTGTCTTCTTTTACTTCTCACCTGTCTAGGTTTCCAGATCCACTTTCTTTTATAATTCTACTCTTTCTTTCTTAGCCCTATATCTCCCTAAGTATAAGAGCCTATTTGCCCTAAATATATTCTTCCATCATTCATTCTGGGTCACCTAAGGTATACATAAAACATTGTCTCTTCAGCAGTACATTATAATATTGTATATCCTTCAAGCTTTTCCTCTTACCTTGGAATACTTCTTTTCCTGTTTTATACCAAAGATTTTTTTTTAGGTTTTTTTTTTTTTTTTTTTTGTCAAGGCAAACAGGGTTAAGTGGCTTGCCCAAGGCCACTCAGCTAGGTAATTATTAAGTGTCTGAGCTCGGATTTGAATCCAGGGCCTGACTCCAAGGCCAGTGCTTTATCCACTATGCCACCTAGCCGCCCCATACCAAAGATTTTTTTTTAATTTTAACCACCATTGTTGTGTTTAGTTACTTCATAAAATGTCCAATTCATCTTTGTTACAAAATGTTAACAGTCCCAGTATATTACAAAATGGCAAAATTGATATTATTTCTTGTTATTTCATGACACCTGAATGGATAAAATAGAAACAAATATTGTTATTTTCCCCTAACAAAGAGGTTTATTGACTTATACAAGGTTCCTAAGACACCAAAAAAGCATCCCATTTTCTCATTTCATAAAATTTGTATACATGAAGTTAAAAGCAAAAACAATTTGAATTATTACCATTTGTCTTTCTTTAGTGTCAGTTTTCAAAGTAATAATAAGTAAAACATTGATAATATTATATGTATTATTCACTAAATAATATTGTATAAGTAGTTGTCTTATGGATTTTAAGATAAAATGTAATAATAAACTATTTTGTGTAAGAATTAGAAGAATCACAGGAGATAACTGGTAGAAAAGTACTCTTTTTGTTCTTAAAGTTTATAAAATATTATTATTACACAATAATACATGATACTGTCAACTGAAGATGAAACCCAAAATATAAAAAAAGGTTTTTAGAAATAATTTTCTCAAGACATTTGATGTGGCTTCTTCCTCAATCTCTGTTAATTTTCACATCCTTTAGAGTTCAAACCATGGTAAGCACACAAATCAATTCAAGTAGACATTTTGCTTGAGATATATGTTACAATTAAAACAAAAGTTGTGATGAAGAGACACTGATGCACAAAATTCTGAGCATGCTGCATATTTAATTGCCAACAATAGAAGTCAATGGCCTCTCAGACACTGGTGACACCTTTGATAGCCAGGGCAACCTTTCATTTTTCTAAGTAAATAAAGATATGCAGTACTAAAAATCATTCTATAAGAAAAACAAACTCAAGACAGCATTTAACCTATAATAGAAATATGGGTGGGTTTACACTAGCCTGAATCCCATAAACAGATCTCCAGGGTTCATCACAATGGAGAAAACTCTGTGTTTGTCAAGATTCCCTGAAAAGTCATAGGTTATAAGCATCCCCATACACCAAAGTGATTGGGTGCTAGTCTTATGATTAGATGAACATTTTATGGCAATTTAAACTCATCCTCCATTTCTGGGAAAAGACATACTGAATCCAGACTACAGCCCAGAAATATGAGAAAGTTCAACCCTAATAAAGAAATCAACCTACTTTATAAATTGTAATGTTAAGAAATCAAATTGTCTTTTAAAATCAAACCAAGTTCAATATTTAGATAAAATTTGCCATCAATAATTAATAAATATAGTATAAAATGAGGTATAATATTTCAATTTCACATCTATCATCTAATAAGTAAATATTCAATAATGTGAGTTGTCAAAACAAAAGATAGTGGGCAGACACAAAACACAAGACTTTTAGATGGATCCAAGACCTGGATAATCTCAAAACAAGATGTACTTGAGGTTCTGAGAGAAACTCCCTTGGATCTGTGAAAAACCATATTTTTTTTAAAAAAACTGTAGTATAGGGGAAAATATATGGAATCTGTGGTCAGAAGATTGAGGTTTAACTCTGAACCTTATTAGCTTTTGCAAACTGGATTTTATTAATATATTTTCAGCATTGCTTGCATTTCTCTCATATCCCTCCCCTTCCAAAGAGTCATTCCATTTACAGCATTTTAAAATAGATAAGAAAACAAAGCTTAATAAAACTCATCAGCACACTGAAAATTTCTCATATTATATGCTATGATTCATACTTCTGTACTCCAATAACTGTGAAGGATTGGGAGGGAGTTTTCATACTACTTCTTTGAGGTCAAGATCTTTTTTTTAGCACTTCATGACATTCAGTGGTATTTTTTAAACTTTTGATCCTTCTATTTATATTGTCCATATTATTTTGCAAATTTTGCTGTTTCTGTTTATTTCACTGTCTATAAATTCATGTTTCTTTTTACTTCTTTATATTCATTATGCTCATAGTTTCCCAAAGTAGTCAAATTATATGAGATTAATGTAGTAAATGTGTTTAACCTTTCCCCAATCAATGCACAGTTGCTTTTGAACATTCAACACACACACACACACACACACACACACACACACACACACACATACACATTATTTTCTGCGCATATTGAGTCTTTTTTTTGTCAACTGTCATCTAGTGGTTTTATCACTAATAGTGGAATCTTGGGTATGGCCATTTTCAACATTTACTTAGAGAATGATTTCTAGGACATCAATGTACTAATTGACCAACTTAATAATGTATTAATTTTATTTTCTTCCTTATCCTCTCATCACTGAATTTATCATTTTTATCATAGCTTTCAATTTTCTATATGTGAGAGGAAACATGAAATGTTTTGATTTTCATTTATCTTATTAGTAATAATTAGAAGTGGGGAGGCTAGGTGGTGCAGTGGATAGAGTACTGACCCTGGAGTCAGGAGTACCTGAGTTCGAATCTGACCTCACACACTTAATGATTCCCTAGCTGAGTGGCCTTGGGCAAGCCACTTAACCCCATTTGCCTTGCAAAAAAAAAAAAAGAAACCTAAAAAAATTAATTAGAAGTGTTCTTTCTTGTTAGTAACTGCAATTCTTTGATATTGGGAATATTTTTTATTTATCCATATATTTCTGAAATTAATCACCATTTCTTATATACCTATTATATATCATTCACTGTGTTAAGTGGTTAAAACGTAAAAAGAACCAAAAGACAGTCTCTTCTCACTAACCTCAAAACCTGCTTTGATAGTGATAGTTACCTGTTTAAATTAGATATCAAACATCTCAGAAATATTTGGTTAAAAAATATTTTCCAGTCAGATTCTTATCCTATATCCATTAATTTGATTTGTGCTGAATTAATCTATTTCCTTTAGAAATTTAATCTTTTGTAACTGCTTCTGTTTATCTATCTAATCATCTATCTATCATCTATCTATCTATATCTATCTATCTATCTATCTATCTATCTATCTATCTATCTATCTGTATGTATGTATGTGTATGTATATGACCTAATCTATTGTTTTAGAAACTGTAGGATATTTACTATCATTTATTATTGATCTTTCATGTTTTGAATTAATTTTGAAATTTTGTGGATATATTATTGGTGAGGATTAATTTCTGCAAGACTACTTTTCTAGTTTTTCTAAGAGGTTTGATCAAATAATGGCATCTTACAACATTCTTTTCAAGATATATGGTTTGGGGTTTAAGAAACACTGATTGATTAATTTTATTTCTGAACCTTCTTTTTCTAGTGTTTTTAAGTTTTTATAGATTATCATATGATTGTGATGATTGTTATAAGAGAAATATAGGGTGTTTGCCTTCCTCAGAATGAAAGAGATTGTTAGTTTAAAACAATATATACTTTACTATGTCTAGAGTCTGTCTATGACTATTGAATAGGAAAGACACCAATCTATGTGCAGGTATGTGAGAGTAAGACAAAAGGGGAGATAAAGGAGATGATTCCACCAATCTTTAAACTGGGAAAGGTCTTCCAACTTGACCAGATCTGAGATTAGACCAAGCCTTCTCCAACTACTCCTGAATTGACTTAGGATCTTTGAGCCCTGCCAAGTGCCCTTGCTTAATGAGGTGTATACATATAGACTCCTCCTATGAGGACTGTGTCTCATCAGCATAATATGTGTTGTATGGCTAGGGTGGGGAAAACATATTTGAGAGTGTTATGAGATAGGCATATTGCTTAGATTATATAAATAATGATTCAGGCCAATGACTGGTTCAGAGGGAAGGAGAAAGCTTTTCAAATTGTATATAAGACTGGACATTGTCACAGTTTGGGACTTTTTCCTGGTAGGGAAGATAGTCTTTTTCTGCCGAAAAGTTAATCAAAGCTATTTCAATCACTCCCATGCTAAATTTTTATAATTATGAGTCATTTATAATAGTTACATTATTATAATATTGTTTGAGGTCCCTTCATTCCTCCCTTTTTCTTTCATAAATTCCATCCTTATTCTAAATCTTTTCTTTCTACAAGTTAATAATTTTTTTATTTTATCTAGCATAATAAAGGATCTTTTGGTATATTCTTACAGCATTAAATCTGGAAAGTAATTTAATTTAATTGCCTTTTTTATAACACTGACATGGTCCAGTTAAGGCACTAATTATATTTTCTATTTAAAAAAACTCATTTAAAGAATATTTGATAATGGAATCTATATGAATATTAAACATGCTTTTCAGATATCTCTCAAATATTTTTGAATTTAGTATTTGTATTAAATTGAACTTTCTTTTATGTTATTGCTTCTCAATTTCTATTATTTTAACCTGGAAATGCTTTGATTTTTTTTGAGGATTTATTGGTTCATACAACTTTGTTAAAACTATTAATTATCTCAATTAGTTTCTTATTTATTCATTAGGATTTTCTAAGTAAACTACCATGACATCAGCAAATAAAAATTGTTTAATTTCTTTCTCATGTGTTATTATTAAGGTTAAAATTTCTTGAACTATAATAACAATATAGTTTGAAGGGTTGGCAGCTTTTCTTAATCCTGTATTGACTGAGATTTATAATGATTTTAGGTAAGTATTTTAAGAATATTTAATAAAGGCAATCCATACCTATAGTGTCATATGTGTACATGTGTTATTATAAATGATTGTATTTTTTCAAAAAAAATTTCTACAACTTTCTAGAAAGCTTTAATTTGGAATTTTTTATTAAAATTAATTATCTTAATTCTTTTTTGGTTTTATAGAAGATAAAATAAACTTGGTCAAAATGAATTATTTTTCAGGATAAGATCTATAGTCTCTTTGAAAGGATTCTATTTAATATAAGCTAATTTATTTTCAATTTAATTATGATAAATTTTCTTTGCTTTTTCCTTCTCTGATTTAGGTATTGAAAAAGGTTTATTTATATAAAATATTTGGCAAAGTTCTTTCTAAATTTTTTAAAATAATTTTTATTTTTATTAATTTTTACATAAAACAATTTATTGTCATAGCAATATGTGTTCTAAATCATTATTGATAAGTAATATTTTAATTAAAGCAAACTTGCTATATCATTTTATACATTGAATATTGACATAAATTATTGAAGATGAAAGCAGTAAATGTTGGAGGGATTGTGTAAAAATTGTGGTATTTGTTTTTTGTGAAATTGTGAATTGATCAAATCATTTTGGGTGACAATCTTGAATTATTTCCAAAGAGTTAATAAGCTACTCTTTAAACCAGTAATAGCACTACTAATTCTATTCCCATACATGAATATGGTAAAAAGGAAAATAACCTCTGAGTTCTTTTTTTATTTATAATGTTCCCATTACATGCAAAAACAAGTTTCGACATTTACTTCCAAAACCTTGGGTTCAAAATTCTCTTCCTTCCTCCCACTCCCACTACCCGTCATTGAGAAAGAAAGTTTTACTTGCTATAGGTCGCCTAAATTTCTATAGCCCTGAGAAATATTACCACAATGGTCATGTTGTAAAAAGAAACACAACTTCCCACTGCAAAAAAAGAAAAACCTCAAGAAAAACAAAGTGACAAAAGTATGCTTCTTTTCAGTCTGTATACAGCCAATATCAGTTTTATGTTTGAGATGGGTAGCATTCTTTGGCATAAGTCCTTTAGAGTTCTCTTGGGTCACAGTACTGCTGAGAAAAGATAGGTCAATGGCAGTTGATCATCTTGCTTTAGATTACTGTTACGTTCTATGAGAAAGATTGCATCTATTTGTGTAAGGTTTTGTTTTTGTTTTTGCTTTTTTTACTGGTAATGTCTTGAACCTATGAGTTTTAAACCATTTATTAGCCACACGCTCTTTGTAGTGGCAGGGAAATGGAGGTTGTGGGTCAATTGGGGAGTAGCTACATGAGTTTTGGAGTGTGATTGTGATGGAATGCAAGTGAGCTGTAAAAATGATGAGCTTAATAATCTTAGAAAAATATGGATAGAAATAGTGAAGAGAAAGTGAACAAAGTCAAAAGAATATTTTTATAGTAATAACAATATTATTTTAAGAATAACATTGAGTGAATAAGCCATTCTGATTATTATATAAACAAATTAACTACAAAGGACCTATGAAGAAAGATACTATCTATATCAAGAAGAAAAAAACTGTTAAATAGAAGTATGTAGAGAACGATTCTACTATATATACGTACATATATATGTACATATATATATATATACATATATATATATATTTGGGTCTAGTGGTAGTTATTTTTAAGAAGGGGAAGAAGAGAAAAAAGAAATATATACATACAGATTTTTATATATTATAAAATAAGCAAGTTTAAACTTATAAATTTCATTTGCAAGTGAAATCATTTTGAAAAAGTATACTACATAATAGAAATACTTGTTTTATACTAGAAATTTAAAAATTAAAATTAAATTAATTTTTTAAAAAATTCCAATTTTTTTAAATCAATAGGACCATTTTCTCTCTACCACCTTTGATTATGTCTTTATAAAATTCTTTTATTTTTATAAAATAGGGAAATTTAAGATTATTTGGTGGTTTGATTTTATTGATATAGTATTTATATATGCTAATAACATTATATATGAATATCTATTATACACATATGTATAAAGTAATTTCTATTACCCTTTAAATTTTTTAGCCATAAATGTATTTCTAAAAATTTCTTTTGTTTTTTTTGTTTTTATATGACCACCTTGTTTCTTTTTTTGTCAATGTGATTTTTTCACCCTGTTTTTAAAAAGTGTATTTTAAAATGTTAGCTACAGTTTTTCAAATAATGAGGTTTTATATGATCTACATATTTCTTTAATGTGCAATCTTACTTTTTTGTGTGTTTATTCATCATCTTTTTATTTGCCAGTTTTCTAATTTTCTTAATGGATAATCATTTCATTTATCCTTCATTTTTTTTATCAAAATATGCTTTCAGAGATTTAAATTTCCTCTGAGTATTTCTTGAGCTATATTCCAGAAATGTTCCTTTAGCATTTTACAATTTCAAAATTATCATTTTATTGTTTACAAATTGATTACTTAAGTTTTCATTATATAGTCTTTTAAAGTCTGAATATACATTTTGTTTTTCCTAAATTGAATAACATTTTAATTACATTCTTGTCTGTAAGGATGTAGTTTATTTGTTAGACTTCTTATCTTCCTTTGCATTTTTACACCTTATAGATGATCACTTTTTGAAGAAATGCCCTGTAGTATTGGGGATTATGTGAAATCTCTGTTGACCCCTTTCAGAAGGCATCATAAGTCTTTTAATTCCAATTTCCCCTGCAATTTATTCAATTGTATATTTCCATTTATTTATCTTACTATTAAATTTCTGCAATTATGGGAGGAATATTAAATAAACTTATCATCATCTTCATGCATCACTATATATTTTTGATATTCATTTAATTTTCCCCTATGTATTAACAATTGAACTGATAGCACATGATTCCTTTAAATATAGTGCAATCCATTTATCTGTTATATTGTGAATTTATACTTTCCCTTTATCATTACTTTTATCCTCTCACCATTTCTATTTTAAGATATGGTTACATTATGTATTATATATATATATATATATATATATATATATATATTAAGAAATATACCTATATTTACATTTATACACACACATACAGAAAGATCTTTAGTGGAAACAATAAGTTGTAAAATAGTTCTCTTACTGAATCTTTCATTACTTTAATTTATTTTAAAAAAGCAATTCACAGTTACACGTTTTAATTTGTACTTCATTTGTCCAACTCTAGTATACTATTTTGGCCTGTTTTTTAATTTTAAATTATATTTGGACACAAATTAATTTTACTTAGTCAATTGAGATGTGACAGAATTCTCTTATGTAATTCATTCTTTCCCATTCCCTAGTTTAGTGTTTGACTTAACAGTTTTATTTCATTTTCTTTCTTCCTTCCTTTAATTTTGTTAAGTGATTCTGCTGTTCTGTTTTTCCTTCTTTTCTACATCTATTTAAATCAACTCATTATCCCTACCTTCAACTTCCATATGTTAAAGGTTTCTTTTTTTTCTCTTTCTGTAACTCTGTTTACTTTGGTTTCTTTTTCATTGTTCTCTTTATTGAATTCTCTTCTTTTTCTGTTTGTTTATTTTTTTAATTAATGGGCTCTTTAGTTGTTTCTTTTTCAATCTCTTTTAATTATCTGTGTAATTAAAGCTTCTGAAGAAGCAATTTTGAGATCCTTCTTCTAACCATTTTCTATTTTATTGCTTTTTAGTTCTTTTCCAATCATGCCAATCTCTTTTTAGTAGTTTAAACTTATCAATTCAAGAGGGAAATAATGAAGACAGAATTACCCTATTGTTCAAATTACCCTGTATCCCATATTGTGTTCTATATTTCTGTTCCCTGCTTTTTAATGTGCTCATTTTTTCCCCATTCATTCTCCACTATGGGTCAGATATTGCCATGTCTTTGGATGCTGACTTCCTCGAAGGGCTCTTTGATGTCTATGGAGGAACAGCACTCTTCCTTTTCTTTTCTTTGGGGGGGGGGGGTTGTAAAGCATTGGGATTAAGTTGCATGCCCAAGGTCACACAGTTAAGTGTCTGAGACCTGTGACTCAGATCCTCCTGACTTCAGGGTCAGTGCTCTATCCACTGCCATCACCCAGCTGCCCCACCTTTCTTTTTCTTTTCTCTTTGAAAACCATTTTCATGTTGAAAGACTAGACTCAATTCATTATTTTTCTTTACTATTCTATCTTTTATCTCCTCATTCTCCATTTATGCACTCTTATAATTTCATTATTTCACAGAACACATTATCTCATGCAAAGAATTTGTGTTGCCCATTATTACCATCTTTATTGTACTAGAAATGTTAACTTTAGCAATGAGAAGGAAAAAAAAATTAAAGGGATTAGAATAGGCAATGAGGAAACAAAACTATTCTTGTTAGATCACTCTGCGGTTTACTTAGAGAATTCTATAAGATCAAATAAAAACCTTCTTGAGATAATAACTTTAGCAGTTTTGCAGGATATAAAATAAATCCATATAAATAATAAGTATTTCTATGTTACTAACAAAACCCAGCAACCAGAGATAGAAAAAGAAATTTTATTTCAAATTATGTCAACATTATAAAATATTTGTGAGTCTACCTGCCAAAACTGACTTAGGAACTATACAGCAAAATTACAAAACAGTTTTCATACAAATAAAATCATACGTGAACAATTGGAAAATTATACATGGGTAGACTGAACTAAACTATAATGAAAATGACAATTCTACCTAAATCAATTTACTTATTCAGTGCCATATCAAATTATATTATATAGAACTAGGAAATAATAACAAAATACATCTGGAAGTACAAAAGGTCAAGATAATCAAGGGAATTGTTGAAAAAAATGCAAAAAAATCTGTTCTAGCCATATCAGTTCTAAAACTATGTTAAATGGAGACTTTTATCAAAACTATTTTGTATTGACTAAGAAATGGAATGGTAGATTGTTAAGAACTGCTGTGTATGGGAGCACTGAAATTTATCTTCACCTGGTGTCCTTGAGCATCAGAGCCTTATCTTACTAAATGTCAAGGGAGTGGAAGTGGATTAGACACTGGGAAGGATATTTAAGCAGTGGTATTTGATTCAATAACCAGAGACCTTGGAGACCTTGGTGTAAAGGGAGAACTTGTCATCCTTGTCTTCCTTATCTCCAACCCCTCCAGTGCTTGCCTGGGGACAATTGAGGGATTCCAGAAGGGAACTAAACATAAGATTCTGGGAAAGAGACTAATAGGTTAGGTATACAAGAGAGAGTACTAAATGGCTAGTTATCTTTTGTTTGATAGACCCAAAAAATATAATTTCTGTGATTAAGAACTCACTATTTGACAAAAACTGCAGAGAAATCTTGAAAATAGGCATAGATCAACATTTCACATTCTATACTATAAGGTATAAATGTATACATCATCTAAGCATAAAGAGTGATTTGGCAAGTCAAATGGGAGGTTATACAAAAAAAATCAATGCAACAAAGATTAGAAGAAAAGAAGAAAGTTGAGAAATTATTTTAACTTCCTCTGCTTTTTATAAAGGCATCATATTTCAAATTCATAGAGAACTGAATTAAATTTATTATACAAGTTATTCCCCAATTTATAAATTGAATAAATGAAAAGACAGTGTCCAGATGAATAAATTAAAACAATGGTCATAAAAAAAATCTTGAAATCACTACTGATTAGATAAATACAGATTAAAACAACTCTGAGGTACCACCTCACACTGATCAGATTGACTAATATGACAGTAAAGGAAAATGTTAAATGTTGGAGAAGATGTGGGAAAATTGGAACACTAACACATTATTGGTGGAGTTGTGAGTTGATTCAACCATTCTGGAGAGCACTTTGCAATCATGCCAAATGGTCATAAGACTGTGTAGACCCTCTGATACAGCAATGCCACTGCAATAGCTCTATCCCCTTAAAGAGAGAATAAAAACTGGTGAAGTACCCACATGTACAAAATTATTTATAATTGGTCTTTTTTGTGGTAGCAAAGAATTAAAAACTGTGGAGGTGTCAATCAATTGTGATATATGAATGCAATGGCATGTTATTGTTGCATAAGAAATGATGAGCAAGCAAATTTCAGAAATACTTGGAAAAACTTACATGAACTGAATGAAGTCAGCAGAACCAAAAGAACATTGCACACAGTAATTGTAACATAGTGTGATGATCATCTATGATAGACTAAGTTTTTCTCAGCAGTACAGTGATCCAAGGCAATTCCAAAGTTTAATGATAGTTATTCTCATTCAGAGAAAGAAATCTGGAGTCTGAATGAAAATTGAAGCATTTTATTTTCGCTTTTTATTTTTCTTTCTCATGGGTTATCTCTTTTTCCTGATTCTTATTTTAGAACAAGAGCAAAAAATTAAATGAAGCCTGAATGGGAGGAACCATGACTTTGCTAAGGTAGACAAATGTCTCATCATCTAATTAGTAAAATCCATATAAATCAGTTCACAGTATGGAATGGTTCTTGTAAAGACAAGAGAAATGAATGCTTTGCACAACATACTCACTGTATTAAATATAATTGTTCAAGTCACACCACCAATCCCATGGATGGTCTGTGGTCCTCTTTGTCATACCAAAGACTGATACCTATATCAAATCCTTGCTGACTTGAGAGGGGGAAAGGTAAGGGAGCAAAAAAGATAAATTTGAAACACAATGACCAATAGAATATTTTAAATTATCTTTACATGTAATTGGAAAAATAAAATACTATTAAATGCAAAAAAAGCATTTGTATTATTTGGTCCACAGTATTTTTTTTGCCTCTCCATCATCACTGTTTCCATTTCTTTAAAGTATACTTTCATCTTTTTCTCCTTTGTTTATTTTTAAAATAAGTATTTTAAAGTACTTGAAAACTAACATGTTTTTGTCTAAGACTCTATGGAGAAGAGAACAATTCATTTCATTAATTATTCTTTTCTTGATTGTTATTATTATTTACCTTGTTATGTTAGGAGAAGTTTCTAAGTCAAATAATATATTCACACTCTTTTCTTTTGTAAGGATGCATAAAATACATATTTTATTGAACATATATCTTATTCTATGATGATTAGATTCATTTTCAATGAATTGATTTTGGGTTACATTTTACTTCCCTTTGCTTTTCAGAAGGTATTATTCCATTTCCTTCTTTAAGTACTGCTGGGAACATAATATTCTTCTATTTTTCAGATTTCTTTTTCTTATACTTAAAGCCCTTTCTTCTGGTTTGCAGAATTTGAAATTTTATTAGTGGAATTCTAGCTATTATAGCTGGAGATTTTAAAACATATTTTTCTATAAATCTGTGGGATAATTTTAATTGATACTTTAAAGTTTTCTTTGCTTAGAAGTTCTGGAAATTTTCTTATATAATTTTCTGCATTGAGGTGTTCATATTTTTCAAATTTTCAAGCCCTTGTGAAAGAACTATGAACCTTAATTTGTGATCTGTCTTCAAAATCAATGACTTTTGCATTTCTGGTGGTGTAGTCAAAAATGATACAGTTGAGGAAACCCTACAACCAAGCTTCCCTGAAAATTCCCTTCAAACATAAATTTCTCAAATCATATTCTGGAGTGGAAAATTCATTAGGTGGGTATGAGACATAGTTCCAGCTTAAGGTAACTTAGGACGTCAGAAGAAGAGATTTGTGCCATGGGAATAGGGGCTGAGTGTCAGAAGATGCTTCAAGAACTCTCAGTCCAGGGATGCTAAATGGATTTGATCATGTAAAGAAATAGATTACAGAGGATTCCTGTGTTAATTCTGGGCACAGGGCAAGACACTGCTTGACCCATATCTACATTTGGGATGCTATTCCAAGACGGAGAAGAGCAGTTTCAGTCACAAGGGAGCAAGGGATCTCAAGGAGCAAAGTTATTTTCAGTCATTAAATAGGTTTCACAAATGCAACAGTACTTTTAGTCACATGTGATAAGGGACCCTCAAGAATAACAATATTTGTATCTTCAAGGGATCAGAGGCTCTTACTAGATAAGTACCAGATCATAGAATAGGAGTACAATGATCACTCAAACCCAGACCACACCATCTTGAATGCACTGAAAACTTCTAAACACACAGAACTAGGTCAGGGAAAAAGCAGTTCAAAAAATCTTGAAACTTTAGGTAGTGCCCCAGCTTCCTAGGTGAACAAAACCCTACTTTAACATGACTTTCAGAGAAGAAATAGGCTTGAAAAATGAGCAAACAAGAACAACAACAAAGAACTTGAGTATAAAAAACTACTATGGTGATAGGGAAAATGAAGATTAATGAATTTTTACATGTTTAGGGATTTTATACACTTAATTATTTTTATTATGCAGACTATGTTGACATTCCCCCTTTCCAAATTCTTTTAAGTTTCAATTTTTTAAATTATGTTGGAAAATATTATCCTCATTTAATTCTTTCTTAAGATTCCATAGAATTCTGAACTCTATTAGACATTGGTTCAGTTTCATTTTTCTTATATTAGTTATTAAGTGCATACTATGATCTTTTATATATTTCAGTGCCATGCTAATTTGTTTCCTCTGCTTGGAGCTATATGCTTTTGCCCATTTTCTTTTAAGTGGAATTATCTAGTCTTAAAATATTAAATTAAGAACATGAAGTACTACCTTCCCCATACTCTCATAATTGAGTAAGTTTTTAATATCATAGTTCTAGAGATGGAAGGCAATTCTGAGGCCAAATAATAAAATCACTTTATTTTACATACAAGGAGTCAGATACTCAGGTAGGTTAAATGAATGTTTTCAAAATTTTACAGCAATCATCAGAGATAAACATTACATTTAGGTCTCTAGAATTCCAGTGCTTTTTGTACTGTACCAGTTATTAATATAGTTTTAAAATCCAATGTGACTTTACCATATATTTCTATTACTTGAGGTACTAAGGTTCAGTATTCTAATAGGAGTTAGCAAAAATCTTATTTTTATTTGTACCTTTGACCAAAGTAATTTTCTTTTGGATTCCAATAATTTTCCCTACACTTGACATTGTACTCAGAGTGTACTTCAAAGTGGTTCTCATATGGCTTTGTGGTAGGAGCATTCATAACAAAGAATCAGAATAAAGTATTGAAATATTCAAAAAATAGCCTGCTCAATAATAACCAGTAGTTCATAGTGATATTTTAATTAGATTAAGGAAGAATGAAAGATATATATATATATATATATATATGTATGTATGTATATATATATATATATATATATATATATATATATATATATATATATATATATATATCCCTTGAGAGAGTTTCTCCCAGATTCATTAATATCTCAGGAATGCAGTTCTATTATAAAACTAAGAATGTAGGTATGTGACATACAAGAGGTATTATCTAAAACAGCTAACCTTTGCTTATGGTTTTAAAGTTTATACTGTTCTTTAATAGCTATGATTTTGTAAGAAACTTAAGTCCAGGAATTTATATTATTTCATCTTTGTACCCCCAGAACCAATCATACAGTCTTACACTGATCTTATATTTTCTTTGGGTCAGGATACCTTTCCTGGATATAGATCAGAACTTAGCAAAGAAAGTATAAAATTTCTTTCATCTATTGTTTTCTGACAATTATTACAATTAGAATATCACATATCCTAGGGAAAATGTTTTAGTTTTGGAGTCAGAGGACTTAAGATATTTCTTCATAAATGAGATACACCATTTTTCAAAAAATTTGGGGTCTAAAAACTTGCTTTTCCTGCTTTTTTTCCCCACCCTTGTTGTCTTTGCACTCATTGTTTCACATTTGTTGCTGGTATATTAGATGACATTTTGACGCATTCTGCCAAGAAATAACTCAGAAAATATTTTCGTACGGTGCTGAATTTTAGTTCAAAGTGATCCAATTTGCAAAACTGAATGGAAATTCTGCTGCTGAATGGCAGTTTGATCCTCCTTCAACTGAGAAAATGATCCATGACTGACTAGAGGAAGAAGAAATTCAACTGAAAACATCATGGCAGAAGAAAGCCATGTGCTTCTTCATGGCTTTGACCTCCTTCTGGTCAGCCAAATTACCTGAGTTAGAGAAATGAAGAGATGGATTGAAGAGCAAAGGGCCATTGGAATTCTTGTGTCTACCAAAATGGTTCAGCAGAAGGCTAGAACTGCTGATGAAAAAGAAGCTACTGATTTTAAAGGTGAACACAATGGGGGCTTCAGGTTCATGAATAAGAATGTACTGAGCATGTATCCACCCATCAGACTTGCCCAAAAGATGACTGAATGTTAGGAGCAGAAGGTTCATGAATGTCATAATGAATAAAACCTGAGATCAATAACTTTATGTAATACCTTTTGTTTTCAGGTTTTGGGCTCCAAAATTAAGGTGCATCCTATACATGGGGAAATATGGTAGGTTCAAATTCCACCTAACTTCTGTGTTTTTGACTAAATCATTTGAACTCTTTAGAGTTTATTTCCTCATTTCTACAACTCAAGAAGTCATAAATTAAAATTCAGACTCAAATATTGTGCCTCAGACACCTAGGTGTATGACACATTTACCTACTTTAATCTACTGGAGAAAGAAATGGCAAGCCACTGCTGTATGTTTGCCAAGAAAACCCCATTGACAAATTCAATTAAAAAAAAAGAAAGAAAAACAAACTGGAGCAGAAAGTGGTATGAAAAATTGGATACAACTGAATGATTGAACAACTGAGAGGACTTTTAAGTTCCCTATCAACTCAAGCATTATGTTTCAAATATAGTCATATAGGACAATGGATATATTTTTGAATAAATTGGTCTACTCCCAGTATTGGCAGATTTTTCTATCAATTCTTATCAACCACAGTTTTTAAGCTTAGAGTCTTAGAGAGTTACCATAGAGCACTGAAAGAAGGTGACTTACCAAGGATCCCAAATGTTATCTAATTTTCCAAGTCTTTGAAAGACAGGAAGCCTGCTTTGGGAAGAATTGCCACTGGGCCTCTCTTCCTACCTCCAGTTATCCCAAGGTTGTTTCTAGTCAGGTGAGTATGCTAGAGTTCTGATACAAGAATATATTTTAGTACACAAGGAAGAGTCATTTAGTTATAGAAAACAGAAAATCAAAATCAATTTTTTTCAGAACTGCTATTGCAGTTTTAGCATATATAAATTTCTTTTACTATTGAGACATTGTGTTGGATTTCTAAGAAAGCAACTTAGAACAGAAGACATGTCAAAATAAGTCAGAGACTCTTTCTAAGGTATGTTTTATTAAACAGCTGTCTGCTTTTAACTCCAAACTATGAGACTGGAAACAAGTAAACAGTGGAATTTAAGAATAATTTGAAATAATATCAGATAAGTTTTTTGTCTAGGTCAAAAAAATTGTGTTTAATGCAATTTATGCAAATTTAACTGCACTGTATTAAATGATTGATATATATTAAAATGTATTTTTATAGATCTAATTAGTTTTGCAGAAACTCAAAATAAATTCACAATTAATGTTGTTCATTTCAGTCATGTCTGACTTTTTGTGACCCCATCTGGGATATTCTTGGTAAAGAAACTGTAGTGATATGCCATTTCCTTCTCCAGCTTCTTTTTCTTTTTTTTAATTGATATTTTATTTTTTCAAATACATGTTTTGAAAGTTTTCAACATTCATCCATACACATATGTAGGGGGGAACACTCAGGTTAATATTTTACATGAACATTTGTGTTAAAAAAGATTTAGATTAGTCATTTTTGATATGAATATTAGGATTAAGGAAAAGAAATGCATAAAAGATATTTTTTAAAAAGTGAATGAAGTGTTCATCAGATTCTGACACATTTTTTGTTTTATTTTGTTTTGTTTTTTTTCTTTTCCTGAATGGGGATAGCATTCTCCAAAACCAGTATAATAGGGTTTTCCCAGTTCACTGAAATTCTGAGAGGTTCTGCATCAATCAGTGTTGATTATCTCACAATGATTTTATTAATGTGTACATTGTTTTCTTGGTTTCCAGCTCGTTTCTGGTGAGGAAACTGAGACAAATAGGGTTAAGTGATTTGCCCAGAGTTAGTAAACAATGTTTGAAGCTAGATTTAAACTTGGGAAGATGAATCTTCCTGTCTTAAGGCATGGCATTCTATCCATTGCAAAACTTATTTACTCACCAAAGTCACAAAATCAAACTGTATTATTTCAATAATGTCTTTGAAGAATTCTTAGGTTCCTGAGAATTTTACATGAGTCATCTGGTCAATAAATGGTTTCTCCCTATTATTTATTTTTGTATACGTTTTTAGAAAGATTTTATTTATTTTGAGTTTTGCAATTTTTCCCCTAACCTTGCTTCCCTTCCACCACCCCTCACAGAAGGAAATTGGCCAGTCTTTTCCTTGTTTCCATGGTATATATTGATCCAAATTGAATATGATGAGAGAGAAATCATATTCTTAAGGGAAAAAATAATGTATAAAAGATAGGAAGATTACATAATAAGATAACTTTTTTCTCTAAATGGAAGGTAATAGTCTTTGGTCTTTGTTTAAACTCCACAATTATTTCTCTGGATACAGACGGTATTCTCCATTGCAGATAGATCAAAATTGTACCTGATTGTTGACCTGATAGAATGAGCAAGTCCATCAAAATTGATCATCACCCCCATGTTGCTATTAGGGTGTACAATATTTTTCTAGTTCTGCTCAATTCATGAAGATCTGTCTAGGCTTCCCTGAATTCCCATCCCTCCTGATTTCTAATAGAACAAGTGTTCCATCACATACATATGCCACAATTTGTCAAGCCATTCCCCAGTTGAAGGACATTACTTAATTTCTAATCACCACAAACAGGGTTGCTATGAATATTTTTGCACAAAGTGATGGTTTTACCCTTTTTTTTATTATCTCTTCAGGGTATAGAGCCAGTAGTGGTATGGCTGAATAAAAGGGTATGCACATTTTTGTTGCCCTTTGGGCATAATTCCAAACTGCTATCCAGAAAGGGTGGATAAGTTCTCACCTCCACCAACAATATATTAGTGTCTCAGATTTCCCAAATTCCTTCCAACATTGATCATTTTCCTTTCTGGTCATATTGACCATCCTGAGAGGTGTGAGGTGATAGCTCTTGTTTTAATTTGCATTTCTATAATAAGTAATGATTTAGAGCAATTTTTCATATGACTATAGACCGTTTGGATTTCCTCTTCTGTAAATTGCCTTTGAATATCATTTGTCCATTTGTCAATTGGGGAATGGTATTTTTGTTATAAATTTGACTCAGTTCCCTGTATATTTTAGAAAGGAGACCTTTGTCAGAAATACTATTTGTAAAAATTGTTTCCCAAATCATTCCATTTCTTTTGATCTTGATTACAGTGGTTTAGTCTGTGCAAATCCTTTTTAATTTAATGTAATCAAAACTATCTAGCTTATTTTTACTTATGTTCTTCATCTCTTGCTTGGTCATAAACTACTTCCTTTTCCATAGATCTGAAAAGTAAGCAACTCCTTGATCTTCTAGTTTGCTTTTAATATTTATATCTAATACTGTATCCATTTTGATCTTATCTTGGTATAGGGTGTGAGGTGTTGGTCTAATATAAATTTCTTTCATAAGAACTTCTTATTTTCCAAACAGTTTTTATCAAAGAGAGAGCGTTTTTATCCCAATAGCTGGACTCTTTGGGCTTATCAAACAGCAGATTACTATAATAATTTCCTGCTACTGTACCTAGTCTATTCCACTGGTCCACCACTCTGTTTCTTAGCCAATACCAGACAGTTTTGATGACTGATGCTTTATAATATAATTTTAGGTCTGGTAAGGCTAAGCCACCTTCTTTTTCACTTTTTTTCATTGAATCCATAGAAATTTTTGACTTTTTATTTCTCCATATGAATTTACTTATAAATTTTTCTAATTAATAAAGTAATTTTTTGGAATTTTGATTGGTAGAGCACTAAAGAGGTAGTTTATTTTGCTAGAACTGTCATTTTTATTATATTACCTTGACCTATCTATAAGCAGATGATGTTTGCCTAGTTATTTAAATGTAATTTTAATTGTGTGAGAAGTGTTTTGTAATTATTTTCAAAAAGTTTTTAAGTCTGCCTTGGCAGATAGACTCCTAAGTATTTTATATTGTCTGTGGTTACTTTGGTTTTTAGGTTTTTTTCCCCCAAGGCAAATAGGGTTAAGTGACTTGCCCAAGGCCACACAGCTATGTAATTATTAAGTGTCTGAGACTGGATTTGAACCCAGGCACTCCTGACTCCAGGGCCAGTGCTTTATCCATTGCACCACCTAGCTGCCCCTGTCTGTGGTTACTTTGAATGGGATTTCTCTTTCTAGCTCTTTCTGTTGTATCTTGATATTCATATATAGAAATGTTGAGGATTTATGAAGGTTTATTTTATATCCTGTAAATTTGATAAAGTTGCTAATTATTTCTAGTAGGTTTTTAGATTATTTTGGGGGATTCTTTACATATACCATCATGTCATCTGCAAAGAGTTTTGTCTGTTCCTTCCCAATTCTATTTCTCTTTCTTCTCTTATTGCTGAACCTACCATTTCTAATACGATATTGAATAGTAGTGGTGATAATGGGCATCCTTGTTTCCCCCCTGATCTTATTGGGAATACTTATAGCCAATCCCTCTGCATATAATGCTAGTTGATGTTTTCAGATAGATACTGATTATTATTGTAAGGAACAATCCTTTTGTTTCTACATTCTGTAATGTTTTTAGTAGGAATGGTTGCTGTATTTTTCATCCCCCCCCCATTAGTTGAATTTCTGTGTATTTTCATGTTTCTATTCCAATATCCATTCCTCTGTTTCTATATTTTAATTATTAATCCTATTGTGAATCATTTATTTACCTCCTAGTAGATAATTAATTCTTCTTGATCACTTGATTGATTCATTATCTAACTTATGGTGACTGTATGAGACACTGCACAAAATACTCTTCATCTCCTCCTCTTCTTAGTATAGCCCTGTCTATTCTATTCTAAAATTCAATAGCTGTTCGAACTCTTTTATTTAGAACAGAATTACTTCAGTACCTATCCCAACATCAAGGAATTATTTGGCAAGGACTGATTTTTTGCATATATACATATATATATATATATATATATATATACGTATATATATATGTATATATATATATATATATATATATACTTGAGACTTTAGTTAATTGTAAAGTGGCTTAAAAATGAAGAGGGATAAAGAAAGGAGAATTGTATCACTGAAAGGTATTTATATGTTATTATGTATTGTGGACTTACAAGTCAGAAGGATCTATTTTTTTATTCATTTTATGTCATTCTTTTTTGAAAATAAGGAAACTCAGAGGGGTGGTAATTAACCTAATGTCATAGAACAAGTTAGTGATATTGGAAAGAATTATAGAAAGGGTATGATTTCATGTCTTCTTATAGAAGTATTGACAAAAGAAATTAATAGTTTAGCATTACTCCTGTAGAGTAGATTGTTTTAATTAAGTTGTCATTCTTCCTTTTAGGCTTTTATGTGATGATGATGATGATGGTGATACTAAAAAAATCACCCTAGTTAGTACATATTCATAATGCAATGATTTACACTAGAGTTAAATGTTTTTACTGAGATTTGCTTGGTTTTCATGGTAAACTTTATTTCTAGTCCCAGATGTGTCACTGAGTTACTGAGTTACTCTACTTTTTTCTTCCTTCATCATGAATGTCATAGCCCCTCTTTAGAAATTCTTCCTCATTTATAAAATTAACAAATTGAAAGATATGATCTTTATGGTTCCTTTCAGTTGTTATGACCTAAAACTACATGATAATTTTATTTTTATGTTAAAAATCAATCATAACATAAGATTCTATACATCACATTCTATTAATTTTAAAACACTAATATTGAATGCCTATTCCATGTGAGATAAAGAAGTAGTAAAAAGATATATGCTAAATTTTCAATTTGTATTAGCTAAGTGGGTTAAGTAGTGAATTTGGACTCAAGGAGAGGTATTAAAAACCAGCCCCAAAACTTACTAGTATTTAGGGCAAGTCATTTAAACTGTAAGTTTAATATTTTATCTATGAAATGGGAATAATGATAGCATCTGTTTCACAGGGTTGAAAGGATCAAAGTATAATGCCTTTTGCAAGTCTTAACCTAGTATAATGTCTTCCAAACATTTTAGGGCCATTTTATACCTTAATAATATTAAACTGTCCCGAGATTTCTGTAACATTTTGTAAATGCTAGCTATTAACAAGAGCAGTATTGGAAGGAATAAAAATTGTATCTGATTAAAAAAATTTTAGAAATAAAAATTTGAGTCTAAGGATACTAAAAAATGCTCAAAGAAGGATGGCGAGAATTAGGAATTAGGGGAGAGTTACTGGGATACAATGACATTTGAATTGTATTATATAATTCTCAGAATTTCGGAGAATCAGCATAAAATAAAAAGAATTGGGGGGAAGTGGATTTGAGTCTCAAAGGTGAATAGGAAAGCTAAGAGGTAGAAGTCAGAAGAGACAAGAGAAACTAGAGTATAGACCATGAAACAGCATGTTGTCAGGAGGTGAAGTGTTCTGAATGAGGAACAGTAAAAAAAGTCATTGCCACTATATCATAGAGTAAAGTTTAAGAATAATGGAAAGGTAACAAAAGTACAGGTTCTGAAGGGCTTTAAATGCCTGAACATTTTAGTTTGAACATGGAAGTAATAGGGAGTTACTAGAGCTAACTGAGAAAGAAGATTAACATGATCAGATGTATATTTTAGGAAAATTATTGTGGCAACTAAGTAGATGATGGATAAAAAATTAAGAATTGCCCAATGTGGAGAGAACCATAAAAATAATTTGAGATAAGAACAATCAAAAACCTCTGGCAATAATTCCAGATGGTAGCTGTAAATAGAAATTTATATTAGCATTTTGAAACTGAGCCTGACACAGATTGCAAGTCTGTGGAACTGAGAGAAATGTGCTATGGCATATAGAAATAGGGAAGATTAGGGAAGAATTTTGGGGGGAAGATAACTTCTCTTTTGTACTTGAACAATTTGTCATGTACAAAGGGAGAGGGAGCTCACAATAGCTAAGAGGCCAGCAGTGATGTGAGAATGATACTCAGGAGAGGTTTGATACTGATATATTTATCTTGGTGGCTTCTTCATAGAGATAATTGAACTCACAGGAGATGATAACTTTTCTCTAATGGTATAAGTCTTGAGAAGTAGGTCAAGATAGAGTCTTGTTAGGGAGAGCATCCTTGTTAGGGAGAAGGACCTGATTCATATCTAACAAAGTACACTCTGAAGAAGTGATCATATAGAGAAGATAACAAGAGAAAGAGAAAACATAGAAGAAAAAAATGAATGTTGAAAGTTGTAGAGAGTTCAGGAAGATATGGAATAAGGGAAAAGGCATTATCAGATATAATGGTTAAGAGATTGTTTATAATGTGGAATATAGTTGTTTCATTTGAATAATGAAGAGGGAAGACCAATTAAAGAAATTATAGAAGTTAATTAGAAGAAGAAGTATAAGAACTGATTATAGCTAGCTTTCTTGAGGATTTTAGCCAAGATCAGGTAGAAAGGAATGTGATGATCAATCAAAGTTTACTTTGTTTTGTTTTTAGGATGAATGAGACTTCAGCATGGTTGTAGGAAGATGAGGAAACATGGGAAGTTAACAGAAGACTTAAAAGGGTCATTTTTAGAGTAGGATATATTTCATCATTTGATGAAATATAAAAGGATTACTTTGGTGAAGTGAAGGTTTATTTCAGATCATGTAACGCAAATTTATAGTGAACCTAATCAGTTTGGTTTCTTGAGTTTCTCTAGTTCTTTCCATTACCATATTAAGGTTGCAAATTCTAGGAGTAATCCAAATTGGGGGGTTGACTAGGCACAGTTGACTATAGATATAGAACATTCGTTCAAGAGATTTAAGTTAAGAGAATAATATAAATTTGAACTGATTAACCAAAGGGGCAAAATATGAATGCAAAGAGAATGTGGCCAGTACAAAGATGATATTGTTGGAAATAATTGATGAATTGAGGGATTAGAGGTCACAGTGTAGAAGAAGGTCTGAGTTTTTAATGGCATAGTAATAGATGGAATGACAAAGGATTGTGATCAAATAAAGAAGTTCAAAGTTAATGAGCATGGAAATGGAACACTTATGAGTTGTATATGGCAAGATAAAGACTATGATCATTCAAGAGAAGTATTGGAGTAAGCTATTGGAAAATGGAGTTTGGAAATCAAGGGGAAATATTAGAGATACCTTAGACTAGATTTAGGTTTAAGAGATATGCAAACGGTGACTGCCAAAGATAACAATGAAAAAATACCTATTCAATGTCTTTGAAGTAAATCATTGTAAAGTTAAATACAGGAAAAGGTCATAATATCCTTACATATCTTTCATAAATCCATGGAAAGATATTTTTCTTCACTGTTGAAAGTTGATGAGATTATATTAAAATGGGAAATAGAGACAAATATATTTTGGAGATGAGTGATAATAAGTGATGAATATGACAGTGACATGAATCACTGGAACTAGGAAAGGAGAAGGTAAAGTAGGAGAATGTCATGTTCTAAAGCCAGCTACTATGTGAATGAAGAGAAATATAAGGGACAAGTATAAACTGAAGCAAGATAGAACCCAGGGATAAAGGCCACACTACTCTACTGACACAGGGAATTTGGAGTGATGAAGGAACTACAAGACAGAATATTTAAAGATATTTGCTTAACATGGATTTCTAGGTAAAGAGATTGAGAAGGAGATGTTCAGAGCATGTGCTTCACTTATATTCCAATTTAATTATTTTTTTATATGTAAATGAACATGATTGCTATCTTCTATCTGATGAAAAATTTTATGGGTATGTGAAAGTCATTTGAAATGTTATTGCTTATCATTACAATGAAGTGTTAATATAAATGTTATGGTTTTTTGGTCAAGGAGAGGAAGAATGAATTATGTTGTCATTAATGTTTAGGGGATGAAAAATTCATCCACATTCCAGGATGACCATTAAGAACTGCCTAAAATGGGGAAAGTCATAACAGGATGGGTAGAATGCTAATCATCACTAGGAAAACAAGACAAAGACTATCTAAGGAAATCTAGACCTCAGCCTGGAGGGAACTGTATATCACTCATATGGGTGAATTCTAGAACTCCTTGGATTACAATATACTGATGGGTATGTCTAATGGCACCATTAGCAGGATGTAAGATAACCTCCTTGAAAATCTTCATCCTAATAAACAAGCTTTAACATATATAAAGACATATGCATATATATGTGTGTGTGTTTGTGTGTGTGTGTGTGTGTGCTTGTAAGAATTATTTCTCTAGCAGCAAATATAACCTTCCTTGGGAAAATTTATTATACTGCCCCTCACCCTACCCATTTTTAAAAATGACTTATCCTCCATAACAGAAGGATGAAGTTTAGAAAGATACATTTGATACCGCATCATTAACAGTCCAATGTCTAAATTCCAAGATCCATCATCAGTATGTTTCTAAGTCATGTAGGGATATGCTATCAAAACAAGAATTTCTGGTTCTAAAAGTTTAAATAATTTAATAATCTTTTCATTGAAGAACCTAGGTGTATTGCTATATAGAATGCTATGTTTGGAATCCTAGAGAATTTTAATCCTATATCCAATACTTACTGGGTTTAAAATACTTAAGCCTCAGTTTCTTTAGCTGTAAAATGGAAATTATAACACCAAACTGCCTTAGGGTGTTTATGCAGATCAAATGAGCTAACACAAAGCACTTTAAAAACTTCAAAACACCCCCAAATAGTAATATTCAATCAATCAATACATCTATTATGTTCCAGATACCATGAAAAACCCTGGGAATGCAAGACAGTCCCTGCCCTCAGAGAACTTATAGTCTAATGGAGAAGTTATTATTGGTAGTGGTGATTGTGGTGGTGGTGGTGGTGGAAAGAGCAGCAGCAGCAGTAGTAGTAGTAGCAGCAGTAGTAGTAGTAGCAATAGTAGCAGTAGTAGTAGTAGTAGTCATAGTAGTAGTAGTAGTAGTTGTATTAGTGGTAGTAGTACTAGTACTAGTAGTAGTGGTAGTGGTAGTGGTAGTAGTAGTAATGGTAGTAGTAGTAGTAGTAGCAATAGTAGCAGTAGTAGTAGTAGATAGCTCATCATCCTAATTTGATAAGGAATATCCTATAGTGATAGCAAAGACTATTTCTTTGTGAAGCCTAAGTAAATTCTTATTTGAGTCTCCTATTGATATGCAACCTGCTCACTGTGGTCACAATAGCAGCTAGGATTTAAGCTAGCAGGGGTAACTGATTCTGTTTCTTTGAAAATATCATCTTGAAGAGGAATTTTCCCTTTCCCCAAGAAACTTCTCACCCACAAAAGCAAGGCTTTAATGATATTAAATAAAACAAACAAAACTTGCCCATTAAAAGATTGAAACTTCCAATCTGAATACTAATGTGATCAAAGCAACATAAGTAGGACTTAAAATTGAATAGGGATTCTAATCTCTGCCTTAAATCTAAAATATATTTGAAGGATGAAAATACAGGGAAGAAGATTCTTTTCTCTGAGGTTTTAAGATAAGGTACCAATGAGACTACAGAGTTCAAATAGGCCTTTGTGTTTCAAATTAGACCCCAAAGTTGAGCAAAGACTGAAGCACATAATCACAGGATTGTTATCCTGCCTAAATGTAAAATAAGTCCTGAGGATTTGAGAATATGTTTTATTGTGCTAGAGCAGGAGGATTTATGATAAAAGTTTAAAAGACCAAGAATATTGAGAGCAAGTAGAGAATCTATGGCAGATAAGACAGCAAAAAGTAGGAAAAGGGGGGATAAAAGAAGTAAAAAATTACAAAAGAATGAGGGAAGAAGAGGAAAATAATGTGGAGCTAAACAAGAGGGCAAAAGGGGTTTATAATGGTATCATGGTGAATTGAATGAAAAGCGGAACAAAAGGTAATGATATATAAATATAAAGAAAGGAGTTCTGCCTTCCAATATTTTTGACCTTGTTTATCATTTTTACAGCCTCCAAGCATTGTTCTTCTTTTTATTGTGATTTTCATTTATTATTGGGATTGTGCTCCACAATTGAAGCTTCATTCATACAAATTCAAAACAAATTAAAATGAAAGTGATTCTACGGTTGAAGAGCTGAAATATCAACTTCATAATCATAATTAGTGCTGGTTAAATTGACACCATTTCTTTCCCCTTTGTTGTAATTATGACCAAAACAATGGGTTAGTGTCCTCCTGTTTTAAATTTCTGTAATAAGCCTTCTGTGATTTATGTTTCATCATATGTATACTTGATAACTTGTGACAGAAGAAAAATAACAACAAAAAAATCATTTTTATTCCTTTAAATGCATTTTCTTAGGTGGGTTATAGAGTATGTAAATAAAGATGCAAATACATACATGTGGAAAAAACAAAAAAGCAAAACACACTGAACTGGCTTAAGAATCAAAAGACTTAGATTTGAGTAACTGATTTGTCTCATATGAACTTTGTGACCTTATGACCTTGGGTAAGATATATAGTCTCTAAGAGCTTGTTTTCTTCATTGAAAAATGGGATAAGAATACTGGCTTGCTATTTCATAGGATTGTATAAAGAAGGAGAATTTTAAAAGATCAAATTTTTAGGTGAGTATGTATGTATTATTGGTTTTACAATAGGTTACATTATCACTATATACTGAATCATCACATACATATACAGTGTGTACTAGAAAGGAATTTCCATAGTGGTTCAGCATAGATTGCTGAACAAATCACATGATTGAAAGCAATGTGATCTCTGACAAAAATTGTAAAAGCACATTTCTGAAATCAATGAGCTCTATGTCAAGTGATTAATCTTACATAAAAATGCATGGAATAAAATTCATTATTTTATAGTCATTCCAGTTATAAATATAAATTGTTCAAAGAAAAATAAGGGAATTTGAGAGGTGTGCATCTTGTAGAAGGTTTGTGTATTATAGTCTAATATTTTAGACTGAATGTCCCCTCTAAGATGCTTAAAATAATAACTCCTTTTAATTAGATTTTATTTAAATTTACAAAAAAGCCCTGGATAAAATAAAATTTTGAAATCTATCTACATTGTACCAAGATCTGAAAAAATGTATGCCTAAAAAGGGAATAGAATAATATATTTTATTTGTTTTCCTTTACTTAATATGTTCATTTGCCTTCATTCCAGATATAGCCCAAATTACTTTAACTATAACCTGTACATAGATATTTTTCTTATAATTTAATTTGACTTCCAGATTTACACTGTACAGTGAAGAGAAGGAAACCTGAGCTAACGGTTTCCCCTGCCTTCCACACTTTACTGTAAGTTTGCTTTGATCCTGCTCTTTCTTATAATCAGATCAACTTTTGTTCTCATTTTCATGAATTTTTTTAAGCACTCAACCTTTATGATTTAATTTCTGTTGACATTGCATTCTTGAGCACTTGTTCCTTTTCCGAGCTAATTGGTCCAGGTGGATTAATTTGGCATTTAATTTCACAACTGCTTTTTGAAACTGCCATGAGTTGTCAGGGTCATGCCAAATGAACTGCTTTCACATATTTAAAAAAATTACTTAGTTTATTTTTCATTATATAATTTCTATTACTCAAGTACCTTGGAAAGAAGCTATAGCTGCCAAGTTATTGTATGAATGTAGTGTAAGGAAGTATTTTGTGGAATATAAGGAACACTCAACAAAAACTGGTTGCCAAAATGTGAATCTCTGTTGTGAAATGGCAAGACATTAGAGTTTTCATGAGAATAATACATATTCCTATTGTAGTAATTGTTCCTTAAATGTCTCTGTTGGAATATCTTTGGTCAAATTTCAGCTATCATCATGGTAAAATCTTATTAATCTTTTAAGTATAGTTCCTTATTTTTTTTTGTATTTCCACAGTAGAGTCATTTGCTTCATTGGCTAATTATTATATACCCTCATGTACCATAATTGTTTACATGCTTTTTATCTTCCCTATGAAAGTGTAAGTCACCTGAAATCAGAGACTCTGAATTAAGTATATTTGTAATCATTCATTCTTTTATTGATTATCTAATTTTTAATCATCTCAACCCCAACTTGGCAGCATGGCATAATGGAGAGGGAAACGTTACCAGAGAGTCTAGAAGTCCTGGTTTCAAATGTATCCCTCACATTTACTGGCTATATGACCCTGAACAAGACACTTAAAATCAAGCAAGAGTGGCAACTTGAATTTGTAAAAGCAATACCTTCGTTATACATTCCTTCCATTAGTGAAATCACAGATTTCATTTAAAAATGTGTAAAAATACCTTGCTATTTTAAGAGATTCTTGAATTTTCAAGGAAGTTAACGATTTAGCCAATAGAATAGAAAATGTATATAAACATACAATACTCTATAATGTTACCACAACTACAATGCAGAAGATAATATGGTGAGCATTAGAAAAGTACAAATCATTTTTGAAAGTCTTACTATTTTTTAATCTATTCAGTGTCTCTTTCATTGACCTACACAAAGGTGCTTGTTAAATATTTGCTTAATAAATAAAACAGTAAGACCATAAAGCTTACATCTGCATGGGACCACAAATGTTCGTCAAACCAATCATCATCATTTGGCAGATGAAGAAACTGAAAGTTAAATAATTTGTTTGAGATCTCAGTCAATAAGTTTCTGATAATATATTGGTACTTAGAACTTCTGACTGACTGTGAAGTCAGTGCTCTTTCCACTATTATGATGTCCTAAATAAAGGTATTATTTTCAATATTTGTCTACTGTTTTACATTTTTAGAGAATGGTCACATATTCATCACCTGATCCTCCATGTACTGTGTCTTTCCCAAGGTCACATGATTAGTTAGTAGATTATTTTTCTCAGTGCCTCATTAGAGATCTTTTCTTCTCAATGAATTGAGTGATTCTTATCCCAGCTCTGAGTTATATTCCTTTGAACAGGGGGAATGGCTATTATCTTGAATGTTTAAATAGTATCCTTGAAAGTCATTATTTCTTTCAGTTATTTCATTAATGATCAAATAAAGGAAATTCATCCCTTTAAAACACTATTTTCAACTCCCAAATATTACTTGCCAAATATCATTGTGTTTCTGAAAATTTCTATTAATCAAAAGTCTCTAAACCATGTTAATACCTATGACTCACTTGCCAGTAACCCAACTGCAGTATGTTGATTTTGTTGTCTTCTCCCCTCTCTCACATTCAAGACTGAGTCTAGGTACAATTTCTGCCTCAATCTTCCCTAATATTTTTCTCCTTTATCTTCTTTTTAAAAATATTTTTGTCACATTTTAAATTCCAAATGTCTCCCTCCTTCCCTCTTTCCCACTTTGCACTAGAGAAAATTACTATTTGATATGTTGTGTGTTGCGTGTGTAACATCATATTCTGTATATTCCTATTTAGTAGATGAAGAAATCAAAACTGTATGTGGTCATATGAGAAAGTGCCTTAGTCTAAATCATTTATTATTGAAGAAATGCAAATTAATACAACTTTGAGATATCTACTCTCACCTCTCAGTTTTGCTAAAATGGAAGATTTGTAAAAACAAAATTGGTACCCTAATTAATTGTAATCTGATCCAAGCATTTTGGACAATAATATGGAATTCTGATCAAAGTGTTATAAAATTGAATATATTTCACTCAGCAATACCACTGTTTCCCTACTTAATTTCACAAAGTATCCTGTTTTCCTGATTCTTCCTAGAAGTCAGATCTTACATTTACACTGAAGTATAAATGACAACATTTCGGAGGTTATATGTACCTAACGTGGGAAGCCTTAAATTGACATGACTAAACTCTCAATATGTAATTTCTGGAATATGTGACCATGTAAAGGAGATTTCTATCATTATCCACGTTTTTTCATAGCTCATTTATAATATTTAAAAAACCCAAAACTAGAAAAATAGTGTTTTTGGATTTGGGTTAGATAAGATGGAAAGATTGTTCAAACTATTAACAAAGCAGAAGTAAAGCCTTGGATATATTTTAAATTAGTAAAGTGTTAAATAGCAACATGGCAAGAAGATAAGGAGAGGGGAAGAAAGAATATTCTTTCTTAACATTTTTTTTAGGTTGGGCATAAGAGACCATATAGAGAAAATTGAATTTTATTCAACACGATGGATGGAAAGAAGTGAGAACTATCAACTCTGATTTATTCAACTGAATCTCTCACTTTTTTCCATAGAAAAAGTAATGCCTCATTTTATTCTCTGTTATTGCTGTTGAGTCATAATTCCTCAACATTTTAAGGATATGTAAGTTTCTTTCCAAGCTGATGCTCCCTATAGCAATGAAGATCAAAATCTCTCTGTATCAAAATAGATTATACTGAATTTTCAAGAATTTCTTTATCTGAAGAAATTATCACCTAGAAGTCAACCATATCATGATTAGTTACATGGAACTTATTAAGATTGGTCCTCTATTGACAACACGACCCTATCTGAAATTTCCTCCTCTTAGTAAAACCTGCCAAAAGTTCTTCTCGGATGGGATGGTATATGTTTGGAGAATTCGATTCATTCAGCATAAGGAAATGGAGAAGATAAAGGGAGGCTAATCATTCCACTGAATATGCTCCATTAAAAAAAGAAAAGAAAGAAAAGAAAAGAAATATTTGCCTCTCAGGTAATATGTGACAAATTCCTAACAAATCACAGTTCACAATTTGATAATGTAGGAATTAATAATTCAAACTTTATCAGATTCATTTGTGGAAACTAGTTTTAGGCACAAAATCATATATGACACTCAGCATCTTATTTAATACCTAGTTAGCACCATGGAAACACTTAGTTTTCCTAGAGAGCTTTATGGATATAACTACAATGTGATCAGAAGTGAAAAATACGGAATATTAGAAATTGAATGTAATTCTGTAACATTAAATATGTGAGCTATCGAATTTATAGAAAGAATTTATTATTCTCCTTTGGCATTTAGTTTCATATAAATCTCTGATAGCCTGACATTATCAAATCAAGTCATAGACTTGAATGCTATCATATTATATGTCTTAATTAATTAATCATATAGAAACCATTCTTACTATAAAAGATAATAAAGAAAGAAATGGCAAGTGCAAATTATACTTCAATGAGTCAATGAACAAGATAGGTTAGGGAAAATAAAATTGAAATTAACATAAAGGGAGAAAAACTGGTATAATAAAATGGAAGAATGAGGAAATAAAAGAAGGAATTAGAAGCAAAAAAAGCCAAGATATGTTCAGCCTTGGCTCCTGCACTCTTAGTCTAAAACTTCCCTTAGTAAATATGAACAATTCTGATCAATAACATTTTAAATCTCACATCTCTAGAGACCTGGATAATCCTCATACAAAATGAAACAATATCCAAATGAAATAGATTGTTCTTCAAAATAATAATAGCTGACATTTATATAGTACTTTAGGGTTTGCAAAGGGCTTTGCATATATTATCTACCTCACAACAACACTGTAAGAATGTTAGTGCATATATTTTTAAAGAATAGTAGTGAAAATAACTGCAAGGCACATTGAATTTGGTATTAGATGACATGGGTTCAAATTATTTGTAGCTCTGTTCCTACCTATTTGAATGATCTTGAGCAAGACACTTAAATCCTTTGGATTAGTTTCCTCACCATTTAAAAAAAATTGAAAGAAATGAAATAGGTGATATTTAAATTTCTTCCTAGTTCTAAATTTTGCCTCACGTACTAACTAGCTAAATGACCCTGGAAAAGTCACGTAACTTGCTTTCCTCAGTTTTCTTTTTTGTAAAATCATGGTAGTCATAGAACAATCAAGTTGGTGTGAAAATCAAATGAGGATACCTATATGCAAATAGATAGATAGATAGATAGATAGATAGATAGCATATAGTTAGCACCCTGTAAGACTTAAAATATTGCCATTTGCTATTATTATTATTATTATTATTAAACTAGAGTCATCTTATTTGTTATTTTCCTTTTTCAAATGAGTCATAGAAGTTAAATGACATTCCTAATGTCATACAGTTAGTCAATGAAAAAATCAAAGCTTAATAATTGATTTCCTGACTTAGAATCTTAACTATGCCTTGCTGATACCTCATTACTATTTTATTAGAGTATAAGCTCTGCCCTAGTGGAATTCTTCATCCCCATCATTACCACGTTAAAATGATATTTATTCAGTGCTCACATAATACTATTTTTATGAAAAAAACAAAATTTATAT